>NW_027412692.1:9884281-9911650 GCF_025532065.1 Leptinotarsa decemlineata | reverse complement strand
TGGATTTGATTTCCAGCGATTCAAATCCAATGTGAATCACTACTTTCGCACAGGCACCGCTCTGAGAGGTCCTTAAGGATTTCCTGTAATGCTTGTGTTTTGCCCTAAAAAAAAGACGCAATGTCAGGAGTACATAATACAAAATTAAAAGCTTATATTAGTCCTGGAAAACAAAATTTGAAACATAACACGAAATCTACATTAACATTTTATACCATGTAACATTATAACATATGAGCTTCAGTTTCAAATCAGTTACGTAGTGCATTATACAGGGTGTAACTGAATAAGTGTAAAACATTCAAGGAGGTGATTCCTCATCGAAAAAAGATAGGATATTTCATATGAAAAATTTCAATGGAGCATCCCTTGTTAAGATACAGCCCCTTAAAGGGGTACATAAAATTTGTATAACAATTTTTTTCACAAGCACTAAAAAAGTTACAATATTGAAATCAACCTGACGTTTTGAACTACCAAAAAGACACTCAGCCAGAAATTTATTTGTTCACCCCATGGTTGTAAGGGTGGAAAACGCAACCCCTAAAATTTATTTCCAATGTAACTTTTTGTCTTATTATTTGTTTACCATTTAAAAATTTACTTTCGATAGCCTGTTTCATTCTCCTGCGTTCTTTTGTCGAATGAACCGAGAAGTACGAACACCACAGCTTGAGGAAGCAGTACTTAATTTGATTGAAGAGCAACCTACTACCAGTACTAGAAAGATTGCTTTCCAGCTAAATGTTGATCATATGACGGTATTTCAAATTTTGAAGGAACAACCCTTATACCCTTACCATGTGCAACGAGTACAGGCACTGTTACCGCGAGACTTTGAACCGTCTTGAATTTTGCAATTGGATGCTGAAATGATTAGAACAAATTGTGACTTTCTGAAGACGATAGAATTCACAGACGAATGTAGTTTTTTTCTCGGACAAGATTATTAATTTTCATAATTACCACATATGAGCTGATGAAAACCCTCACGCTATTGTCGAAACTAACCATCAAGAACAGTTTTCTCTTAAACGTGTGGCTCGGAGTTATTGGGGATGATTTAATTGGGCCTCATTTTCTACTTCCTCGATTAAATGGTGAGGCATACGTTCAATTTTTAAGAGAAGTGCATGCAGTACTGCTGGAGGAAGTTCCTTTGGGCGTCAGAAGGGATATGCTTTTTATGCATGATAGGTCGAGGAGGACCACAGAACTGACCCGCTCGATCCCCGGATCTCAATCCTCTCGATTTCTCTATTTGGGGCCATTCACAACATTTGGTTCATCGTACTCTTGTTCGCGATGTAGAGGACTTAAAAAACCCCATCATCGATGCGTGCAGGTAATCAGAGAGACTCCAGGAATATTTGAACGATTACGTGGCTCAATGCGCCGACGTCTAGACGCATGCGTAATGTCTCAAGGTAGACATATTGAACTTTTACTATGATTTCTACATGTTATGTGTTCTGTTATTAATACAATAATACAAGAAGATAAAACGTTCAGTTTTATCTTCTTATTTGTTCTTTCATACGGTTAGATAGTACAGCCTGCTATCGAAAGCGCTCGTATATAATAATCATTTATAATATGAAGCTTTAATAACTTCTATTTATTATATCGAGGGCTTTCGATTGCGGACTGTACTATTATCTTCATGGCTCCACCCAAATCGAACATTTTTTCTTCTTGTTTGTTTTTTCATACGGTTGGAACGCCTTATGCTGAAATTTGTCCTCTCCTCTTATCCGGATATCATCAGGTAATATCCTTTGTGTTGGTATTTCTCTCTAGTTTCATTGTTTCTAGGAATGTGTATTGTTTTGTGGAGTAAATTGAGTGTTAGGTCTTGTTGTGTTTTGATTTGTATTTGTTCCTCGATAAGTGAATTATGTCTTTTGAATTTATGGATGTTTAGGTTTTCCCAGATGTTCATACGGTTTCCTTTATTGACTTGGTTTATGAGTTTGATGTTTTCTGGTGGGAAAAGTATATTTGTTTTGTATGGCATATATTGCGAGGTTTGATTTATATGTTAGTGGATTTATGCATGCGTTTTTGTGCTCGTCGTACCTTTGGATCAGTTTTTTCTTGGTTTGGCCAATATAGAATTTGTTGCAGTCCGATCATTGTATGATGTACACTCCGTTTAGGTTTTTGTCTTTTTGACATGTCTAATATCATCATGATCTGGAAGATGAATGAATAGATACTACTACTTCTACTACAGTCACCACTAGGGAAGTTCGTTTTTCCGAGACTTCGTTATAGCTCGTTAGACAGCGATTCACGTCATAAGTGCATCTTCGAGAAAACATCTTCTTTAGCGTTACGCCCTCTTCGAATAATTTTCAGTTAATTAAATTCCTTTTCCACCTTTCCACCTCCACGTCTACTAAATGTCCCATTAATTTTACTCAGAAGAATTTTATACGTCATACATTTTCCGCTCTGAGAGGATCTTCACAACCCTTCCTACAGTTAGGTATGCATAGTCACTCGCCTGGGATAATATTTTATTTGAAATATTTGCACTATAACTGTCTCCGCATTCGTTCGTAGGAAAATGATATAGTAGTGGAATTCCCATCTGGAGGAACAGCGGCGTAGCTAAATCCTGCCCTTTCAAGCAATGGAATGCTCCAAAACATTATCATGCATAGTGCACGTTATCTCCCAGACAAGGCTGCTTGCACAGAGCCGCACTAAGGAGCAACCTATTTTTTTTATAATATGCTACTGGGTATGGAAAAATTATTCGTAGTTTAACTAATGAAGAAATCAAAAACAATTTTGTGTATCCAACATTAATTGAACTACAATAAAAGGGGTCATTTTATTTCAACAGGTGTTAATAATTTTTTCATTTCGGAATGACGTTTTAGCATTTAAATTGAAACAATTATAACAAAATAACTCTTTTTTATTTCAGCAGATGTTAACAGTTTTTTTTATTTAAAAATGACGTTTTTTCGTTAAAATTGAAACAATTATAATAAAACAAATCCTTTTGTTATTTAAGACGATGCTGAAGAGCTGCTACTAAAAGAATCATTTTTAAGATTGATTACCAACGGATTTCAAATGTGCAGTTACTGATATTTCTTAAAACCACCAGATTATTGAAAACAGTGTTTTTTCTGAGTTTCTATACATCGACAATGGTCTGAAATTTTAATGAACATGTCAAAAACTTGAATAAAAATTGTCCTCTGGTTGTTATGCTGTGAAAATTGCTGCAAACGAACTAGGATTCCCAACCGCAAAGACAGTATACTACTCCTTGATAGAGTCACATTTGCAATAGGGTATCTCATTCTGAGAAGTGTGCAGTGGTAATGTTCTTCAGAGTGTTTTTGTCTTACCCCTGCCCTGAGATACCTCTTTAGACAAGGCTCAGGGTGTGGAGTGTACTCCAGATCACTAATCCTAAGAATTAAGTTAGGAATGGGAAGAAATACCAGCGTGGTCCAAACAGAACTGGCTGGTATCTCAATCACCACAAAAGAAATAACCAGGAAAGGAATTTCTGGCAAAAAGATAACAATCTGCACTTACAGCAGACAAGCCCTATTAGCCTTGACTAGACAACGTATAACCTCAGGGCTGGTACTAGAGTGTCACCAAGATTTAGCCAAAGCCTCGGAAGATAATAACATTACCCTGAGGTGGGTTAAAGGGCACGACAGGAGTGAAGGTAATCGCATTGCTTACTCTTTAGCCAAGGAAGCGGCTGAACTAAGAATTTTAGGACCCAGTGGCACCTACGGCCTGATGACTTCGACAATTCCGGAACTAGTCAAATGTTTACACCCATGCTCAATCTTTAAAGAGATGGGATGATATCAAAGGATGTAACCTTGCCAGGATCACCTTGGGCGACTCTGGGAAGCTGGCGCCGAAGAAATATCTGGCGATGACCAGGAAAAATCTACGCCTTACAGTAGGATTTCTGACTGGCCACTGTCAGCTAAGGAAACACCTACATAATATGAGGCTAGTGGACACACCTCTATGCAGGATGTGTGAACAGGAAGATGAGACTGTCAGGCATGTCCTGTGCGAGTGCCCGGAGTTATCGTCAATAAGAGAGTGTGTGTTCGGCGAGTCTTGGCCTACACCTGTCGATATAAATGAGATGTCTCCCAGCGACCTGTCCACCTTCCTGGAAAGGACAGCATGGACGATGACCTAGGAGGACAACTCCTCGGGATGATGTACAATGGGTCACATGTGGCCTAAGTGCGTGGGCTTACACTCACCCTCCTTGCTCTACAGATACCTCTTTAGACTAAAATTTCGCGATTCGTTCTTGTTTCACTCCAAGCACGGTAGTGTCTATTTTTTTACTTGTAACGTTGTGTCTTAGAAATAATCACAAACAAAATTTCATTACAGGGAATAGATACCCCACCCTTCAAAGTAACCATCTCAAACTACCAATACTATCTTTCACTCTCGTTAAGGATTCTATTATATGAAACGGCTGCAAAATGTACAACCACCTTCCAAATAGTATTAATGAGAAACCACCCAACGCCAGATTCAAAATAGCACTGAAAAGAGTAGTTTCCGATAGAACCTATTATAGTTTAAAATCAGTTTTTTCGTTAATCAGTTGTCGCCCCCATACGAACGACAACTCTCAGAAGTTGAGAAACTTGTGCGAGCTAAGGATTAACGGGGTCTCACCTTTTAACGTGTGCTTTCTAGTTAGGAAGAATATTATGTGAAATTGATCACGGTGGTAGTGCGCCCGACTCACGATCGGAAGGCCGTGGGTTCGATCTCCGCCTCGACCAGATATTTTTCTTCAGAGAATTTATCTGGTTGAATCTGGGATAAAAGGTAAGACCTCGTTAGTCCTTAGCTCGCATAAGTTTCTCAACTTCTGAGAGTTGTCGTTCGTATGGGGGCGACAGCTGAATAACGGAAAAACAGTCAGAAACAGACAAATTTTAAACAGAATAGAATGATAAGTACCAAAATTATACACTTTCTATACACCTATATACACTTTTCATGCACTATACACCTTCTATGATTTGTTATATTTTGAATTTCAAATAAGTGACCGTTTTTATTTAATTAAATTTTATGGTAGTGACTAATTTTATACATTTACATTCACATATACATTACACATATACACGCTTTGTCAACAAGATGTTGTACTTTAATATTAAAGCATTTTTTGATTGATTGATTGACAGTCATGGATTTCTTTGATGGTTCGATGAATTTTGTTTCAATTAAAAGTTCCACCTCTTGTGTGAACTACAGAAAATAACAGAATTTTTTTGATTGAACGTTTCATCTTAATTTTTCTGAAAGGAAATGTGTTCAGCACTGTGGAGTAGAAAATATCATTTGATAGAGTACTCTCCAGGATGAATGTAAAACTTGAAGTGGGTGTATGGCACTCTGAAAAATCAACTACAGCGACACCAAGTACGCTGATATTTCAAGAGTTCTTGTATCCTACAAGATTCTGATAGGTATCTATTTCATTTCTCGAGTAAGATTTGCTTTTTCCATAGCGGAGCTTTTCGGCGTTATTGCTTGTTAGCAAAATCCCTTTCAATTTAAAGAGAGGACGATATCCTGAAAACATTTTGCAATCTACGAATGACGACATTAGAACTGAGAAATTCAGATGTGTAATATAGGATGAAAATAATAATAATACTTCATTTTCTTAGTGTCATACAGAAACATGTATAGATTTTTTTTCAAAAACCAGTGACTAATTGAATATATCAATTGAGTATTTTGAATGGGCTAGCACAATAACTTCTATTATTTCATATCGAGTGCATTCATTTTATTTTTCAATAAAGCACGTTGATCAGAGTTTTTAATTTCCAGTTTTTGAAATCGAGGGTGGTAAACCTCGGCAGTCATTTTGAAAATAAGGGTGTGATTGTTCATCTCGTGACTATAAAAATTTTGTGAAGGGCTTTTATAGATGATAATAACTTTTTTTTTTCATTTCTTAGGGTCCCAAAATGTGAGTTTCATATGCAACTGATTCCTCATCTTTTATTGAATTATTAATTGGCACGTTAAATAATATTTAACAGATAGAAAATGAATCACAAAAATTGTAGAGTCACTTAACTTTAGTAATTCTAATTGTTATTACTGAATAAATAATGGTAAACGATGTCGATAAAATATTGGATATGTTCTACAATTCTCTTGATCATTGGCATATGTATCATTTACTTAAAAAGGAATTTAAATAATTTCCATTCATTTTGAAATGCATGTTGCGTTTGGCTGTAGCTAGAGGGTTTAACAAGAATGCAAATGATTGTTTGGTATTGATAGTTTCAATATCAATTCGTTCAAATGAATAGCTGCAAATTAATTTCAATTCTGATTGGTGAAGAGTATGTACGTACAATGTACATGCATTCCTAATGAAGCCATATTCAGTGGATAGAATTGTTTAAACACAATAAATCAATACTTTTAGATTTATCAATGGTCATAAATTAAATGATGATGTGTTTTGAAAATAACTTGAATTTACTAGGGAAACCTCTCGTTTGTTTTTCTCCCACATATATTCACTAGATAATTTTGATTAAAAATGAATTTAGATCTAAGAACACGGACTGAACTTTTTTTTTCTTTCTGTGATTTCCATTCTGCAAACTCCTTCTTTGATTATCTTTCATTATCCATGAAATCAATATATTGGAGTAGGAGATTTGAGCCGGTTCTAAGCCTCCCCCCACCACTATGACGTATTAATTGCTTTTTTATTGGTTGTTGTTTGGTGAAGTCAAGGTGATGTGACCTTGAAGGGTGTGGTGTATGGATCGTTCAGAAATTTTTTCCCGGTTCTAATACTCCCCCCACCAATATGACGTATTATTTGCTTTTTTTTTTGTTGTGCAGTGAAGTCAAGGCGTTGTGACCTTGAAGTGTCTGGTGCATGGATCGTTCAGATTTTTTTTTTCATATGAGATTTTGTGTGTGTATGTGTGTGTGTGTGTGTGTTAGAGAATGCACGGTACAGGGTTTCATCATGTGCTTGTTTGTCTATGTACAAACATACGTCTGCATACTTCGAAGATCCTCCAAGTAATGAATGCTCCATCGGTGTGAGGGCACCAAGTTAGTAGTGGAGTGACGTCACAGCAATAACCGTTCAACGGCTAGAGAGCGACATGTTCACTCCACGACGTGTGGCAGAGTAATGCGTATTCATCGGTCTGCTCTCACCTCCCTCGATGTAGTGAAGGATGTGACGTAACGCCCCAGACTCGCCATCAATGGTGACACGCAGGCGGGCGAGGACTGTGCTAACGTCTGTCTTCTCCGAGAGCGCAACGACAATTGCGCATCACCCTACCCTCGCTATTGATGGTGACACGGAGGCGGGCGAGGACTGTGCAAACGTCTGCCCTCTCCGAGAGCGCAACGATCACTGCTTGCTCGTGCCGGCAACTCGCATCAAATTGGGAGATGGGCTTGGCTGTGACGTCAGGCATCTCTAGCGGATGCATCGATGTGTCCTTACCTACCCTCACTCTCTACGGTGATGCGCAGGCGACGTGGATTATGGTATTTAAGAAGCGGGCGAGTGTTGGTTATGTCAGTTTCCATCGAGTGAGTTAGTGAGAACATATCATAGAAAATGTATTCTTGTGAATGTGGTAAATCTTTTACCCGTAGTGACAACCTTCGTCGTCATCAGCTCCAGAGTTGCCAAGGAGGGCCATCAGTGAAACGAGTGAGATTAGATGACGCTGCAGCACCTATGTACACATGTAATTGTTGTAATGTGATGATTCCATTGACTCAAGTGAATTCTCACAATAGAACTCTACAACATAAGAATAATACATGTGTTCAATTCAGTGATGGTGTTCAAATTATAAAGAGCGCCTTCAAACGTCGGATTGCGACATACAGGGTGCAGAGTTCCATTGTTTCCACCGATTACATGTTATTCTTTAATGAAATCAGGCAGAAAGTTATAGAATTATTGGAATCGGCCATCAGGGTTCACAAAATCATCAAAGTGAATATGGAAGTATTTGGGAGTTATATTCTACAAACACAAGACCTGAAGGAAACCAAATCATTTAATTCACAGAATAGAACAGTTGATCAATCTACTGATTTGAATTCCTTATTTGATGGATTTCGAAATGGGATTATCGCTCAAACTACAGAATTCCAGGAACGTGATTCAGGTAAACATTTCTACCAAGTTTTAATTGGATGGATTAGTAATATTGTTCTGTATTTAAGGTTGGACTTGTGAAAAATCATGTTTCTGGAGTTGAACATTAATAAATACAGCCCGCTCAGTGGATGTTCATATGTGAAGCTGCCTGAATGTATTGAGCGTAGGAAGGCCGTGGTTAATGTCCGTAATGAAGATCAGCATTGTTTTGCATGGGCTATCACTTCAGCACTACATCCTGCAATCGATAGAACATCAGAAGTTTCATCGTATCCACATTTCAGTACAGTCATAGATGTAACAGGTATGAATTTTCCGGTAAAGTTGAAAGATATTGTGAAATTTGAAGACAAGAATGATATTTCAGTTAATGTGTACGGTTTAGAAAGTAAATTCGAGAAGGGTAAAATAATGTATGAAATAATTGGACCATTACGTTACTCTCAGAGAAGACTTAGAAGACATGTCAATTTGTTACTTATCACAGATGATTTCGGTAATAATCATTATTGTTGGATCAAAGATCTTTCAAGATTAGTTTCAAGCCAATTATCGGCTCATGAACATAAGAAATATTTTTGTGATGGCTGTTTATTATATTTTTCTAATGAACAATTACTATTACGTCATAAGATAAATGATTGTAATCACTTGAGTACTACAACACCATCAACCAATTTCAAAGTCAATAAATATGGGAAAACGGTACCTGAAAATATACTAACTTTTGAAAACTTTGAGAAACAAATGAAGGTACCATTTGTAGTGTATGCAGATTTTGAATCAGTACTGAAGCCAATTCAAACCACTAAACCAAATCCTGAATACTCGTATTCGATCAAGACATTCAAACATGAGCCTTATTCATTTGCTTATTTGATTAAATGTTCATACAATGATGATTTATCAAAATTTGTTTCGTATAGGGGTGTGGATGCAGCCCAAAAATTCGTTAGCAAAATCGAAGATGATTTGAAAAATATTTATGAAAATCATCTCAGGTTTCCTATTCCTATGGATGTACAAACTCCTGAGGAAGAGGAACAGTTTGCTTCTGCCACAAATTGTGGCATTTGTTCCAAACAATTTAATGATGGCGAAGTCAAAGTGAGGGATCATTGTCACCTCACAGGAAAAAAAAGGTCCCCTGCTGCTCATTCATCTTGTAATTTGAATTTTAAATTGCCAAATTTCATTCCTATAATTTTTCACAATCTCAGTGGATATGATTGTCATTTATTCATAAAGGAATTGTATAAAAACAAAGATAAAGTGGATGTCATCCCACAAACTAATGAAAAAATATATCTTTCACAAAACATCTCTTTACACACTCCTATACGGATAAAGATGGTAGGGTGAAGAAGAATTATTTGAAAATGAGATTCATTGATAGTTTCAGATTCATGCCTAGTTCTTTGGAGAATTTAGGTGCAAATTTAACATCTGATCAGTGTATCGAGATGCGCAAACATTTCCCACAAATTGAAAATTTCAATTTGATGAGAAAGAAAGGTGTATTTCCCTATAGTTTTGTTGATGACATCGAAAAACTGAATCATCCAAGACTTCCAACCAAAAATCAATTTTATGATAAACTCAATTGTGAACATATATCAGATAATGATTATGGGAGAGCTCAACTTGTTTGGAATTTATTCGAATGTCAGGATTTGGGTGAATACTCTGATTTATATTTAAAGTCAGATGTGTTTACTATTATGTGACATTTTTGAAAACTTTAGAAATATATCTGTTGATAAATATAAATTGGATCCGGCACAATACTTCACTGCACCCGGATTATCGTGGGATGCCATGTTGAAATATACTAATATTGAATTGGAATTACTAACTGATATTGATATGGTTCACTTCTTTCAAAAAGGTATTCGTGGTGGAATAAGTCAATGTAGTGAAAGGAAACATAAAGCAAACAATACATTTTTACCGGATTATAATCCAAATGAACCATCTTCATTCATTTCATATTTGGATGCAACAAATCTATATGGTCACAGCATGTCGCAACCATTACCAACAGGTGAATTTTCATGGTTAGCACCTCATGAAATTCTCAATCTTGATATAATGAATGTGGATATCGATAGTCCTTATGGATATGTATTGGAAGTGGATATACATTATCCCCAAGAACTTCATGATAAACATTCCGATTTACCATTCTTAGTTGAACGTTTGATACCTCCATATGCAAAATCGAAAGTTCCCAAATTAATTCCAAATTTAAACGACAAAAGAAAATATATTGTTCACTATAGAAACTTACAGCAAGCTGTCAATCATGGTTTGATAGTGATGAACACACATAGAGTATTGAGGTTTAAGCAATCATGTTGGATGAAGCCTTATATAGATTTGAATACTGAAATGCGTAATAGGTCTAATAACAAATCTGAAAAAGATTTCTACAAACTAATGAATAATGCAGTCTATGGAAAAACAATGGAAAACGTAGACAATAGAATTGATGTTAGACTCATTACACATTGGGAAAATATAAAAAAGAACTATAGGTGCTAGTTGTCTCATATCTCGACCAAATTTTAAAAAATGCTCTATTTTTACAGAAAATTTTGTTGCCATTCAATTGGCTAGAGTAAAAGTTCATTATGATAAACCACTATATTTAGGATTTTCCATTCTAGAATTATCTAAAACAGTTATGTATGATTTTTTCTATGGATGTATCAAACAAGAGTTTGGAGAAGATGCGTCCTTACTCTACACTGATACCGACTCCCTTATTCTCAAAGTAAATACAGACAATTTCTATGAATTTATCAAAAATAATATAAATAAGTTCGATACATCTAATTATAAAATAGGAAACCAATTCAATATTCCAGTGACAAAGTCAGTTCTGGGTAATTTCAAAGATGAATTCCCAAATGATCCAATAATCAGCTTTTACGGTACAGGTGCTAAAGCGTATTACGTGAAATCTGTTGATGGTGAACTGAAGAAGGCCAAAGGTGTGAAACGATCTGTTATAAAGAATGAATTGACATGTGAAGACTATGAAAAAATCATTGAAGAGGGAGGTATGATATTCAGGAAGATGAACTCGTTCAGAAGCGTATTGCATGATATTTACACTGAATTGAAAAATAAAGTCGCTTTATCGTATCATGACGACAAGAGATTCATCATTCCGAATACCACTCGAACTCTTCCATGGGGTCATAGCGACATAGAATTTTATCGAAATGATCCTAATGATAACATTCGTTGGGTGTCTGCTGAAATCGTTCATTCTTTTTCTCAAGAGAGCGCCTTAGACCAACTAATCAATTTGTTGACTGTAGAGATGAATAATTGAATTATAATTCGAAGTATTATTGCTTATTCCTTCAAACCGGAACATTCTTATTTGTGATTATTTGTGATTATTGTATTATGTATTGTATATGTATCACTTCTACCAAGTTACTTAGATGAATAAAAAATGATAAAAATATTATTTGTTTCATTTCTATTTTCCTAACCAATTACTGTAAAGTATATAGCATAATGTAAATGAAAGAAATATCAGTTTGAAAAGAATCATCGTAGAGTGCACAATGTCTAAAACAATCGATAAGTTTGGTAGAAAAAGAAAATTGGGTGGTAATGTCATTCGAGGTCCTCCCGGGATTGGTTTTAAATTAACAAAAGATGGTCATTATGACATGCAAAGAAAAATATTGAAAAATATAAGCGAACCAATTGACAAGAGTGATTGTGTAACTGTATCATATCTTGAGGGGGAAATTAACGGAACAAAGGAGGTTATACTTCTAGCCCTACAAGCTGCAATACAATCCACAATAGGTAATATTGCTCGCGATGCCCGTCAAGCATTTGACGATAAAATTGCAGAGGCTCGGATAACTTTCACTCGTAAATTTGACAAACTTACAAATGATGTGGACATAAAAATGTCTGACATAACAGCGTCTACAAATAAAAAATTTGATGCTATGTCAAACATAACAGGGACTACAATGAAAAAGTATGATGTACTAGAAGAGAGAGTTGAAGTTTTGGAGAAAAGCCATAAAGTCAGGCCATCAGGTGGACTGGGATATCCAGGACTGGACATTGATCCAAATGTTAGAATAATAGAACCAAAACCAAAACCAACAGATGACGTATTAATTGAACCAACATGGTGAATTTACTCCCGCGTTAGGTTAGATTAGATTAATACATACAGTAGGTTAGGGTCATAGGTGTTAGGTTAGGTTAGGTTTCACGGCGCGCGAAGCGCGCGGGTGGGGGGGGGGGTGGGGGGCGGCGGGGCCGCGCGTAGCGCGGCCCCGCCGCCCCCCACCCCCCACCCCCCCTCCCTCCTCCCCCCGGGGTGGTGGGTGGGGGGCCACCGCGCCGGCGCGCGAAGCGCGCCGGCGCGGTGGCCCCATTACGCTCGCGCCGGCGCGCGAAGCGCGCCGGCGCGAGCGTAGCGAATTGGGGCGTAAGCCGCGCGGAGCGCGGCCCGCTTTCTTCCCACCATTTGCTCACCCCGCCCACTTCCTACCATTTCTCGCCCCACCATATTCCAACCATTGCGCATGCACGCCCCCACCTCATTCCCTCCACTCCCAATGATGTTGATACCCCGAGGAGCACGTTCTTCTACATTCAGTACGACAACTCCAGTCATCCAGAGCAGTCCAGCCATACTCAACCAGAAGCAGTGTACTATACGACGAGGAGCTAAGTTTGAGTAAGTTAACAATGTACTTTAATTTTTTACATCTACTAACTTTGTATTATTTTACATTTTTAGAATGGCATCCAACACTCAGGAATTAAATAACGCTGTGGCATCCATCATGCCTATGACAGAGCAGGAGAAGGCATCCACTTCGCGAGTTAGGTGCAGATCCACCAGCCCTGACTTATTCGAGGAGGAGGAGGAAGTCAGGCCTGTAAAGAAGGTTTGCCAACGACCTGCAGCGAAGGTTGGTCCTATTTCTAAGTACCGAGCTACTTGCAATAGGACTAATCCTTATGCAGGTAGTTGGTCGACCGCTCCAAACAGCTTAAGGCCCTCCACACCACCCGCAGCAGTAGTGGAACAACCTAGGGCGCCTTCTCCGGAGGAGCCACCAGTTGTATTGTCCCCATCGGAGGAGGCTCCCATCGTATTCACTCCGTCGGTGGTGCCGCTTTCGCCGATGCTGGCAACACCGGTGACGAATCCTGAAGTGTTAGTGCCACAAGTGCGACAGCCTATCGGAGAGGTTAGTGAAATGTTGGACAGTTTTCTACAGAGATGTAAGGAAGCAGAACATGCTTCTCGAGCTAGTGAGGCCGCGTTGGTTAAAAGGAAGCGCGAAATGGCTGAAATTGTTAACCGACGGAGGGAAGCAGAAAAAGTAATAGCCGAACTAGATCGGAAGTATGCATCTCTGGAGAAAAAGTGTGAAGCAGATACCTCTTCGATAGAGACTTATAAAAAGTTAGTGACTTTTATAAAAACTTTCCCATAGATTAAGTGTAAGTGTAGTAAGATTAGTTTTAGGTTAGTTAGGAATATTTAATTAAGATAGTTTTAAGTTTATGTTTGTAATTTTAGGAAATAAAAATAAAATAAAAAAAAAAGAAGTGAAATTAAGGGTGTACATTGTTTTGGTTTGGTACACATTGAACAATGCGATGGTTGGAGCATTTTTCTTCACTTCGTCTCATTATTATTTCCTTTTTTTATTTCAATTACAAGTTCTTCTATGCAAATACCTCACATCAATTTTTGTGTTCTCTAATCTATTGTAAATAATCTCTTGGGAAGAAAATATGTTTCATAATGAAATCAATAAGTATATTTCATATAATTCATATAGTATTTTCAATTTTCTCTTTCATGGAATATAGCTCATGTCATTTTTGAAATTCATTCCCACTTAATCCCCTCTCCTCCCCACTCCCCACTCCCCCACTCCCTTTCAAAAGTATAAACGTAGGAATTATCTGTTGGAATATTCAGTTGATCAGCCACCTTCAACATGGAACCTGATTCAACTACTGAGCCGTACAGTGACCCAGCGCATCAACATCCTTACTGGGCTTCTATCCATGAAGGTTTCGTTACCTCCACGACGGCACCTCACTCGATGGATTATGATGACATAATTTATGATGATCGGATACAAGTGCTTCACGTTACTGGAACCGATCAAGCGGACCTGTCTGATGGGGATTATCCAGATCCCTATGATTGGCGGAATGATTACGAATGGGATACACAGTCCGGAAACACAGACGACGACGACAGCGATGACGATGATGACGGTGACGCTGACAATGAGTCCGATGATAGTCCTCCCACCATCCCCTATCCTGATTGATGAAGTCCTGAATTCAGACGATGATATGTAATCGTTTCCTCATTTCTCCCATCCTTTCTATTCCTTTCCTTTCCTTCCACGGAGTACACACTTTTTGGTTGGTGTACACGAGGCACTGCGAGGTTGGGGCAGTGTCTTTTCCCTCTCCCTTATTAGTTTTTTTTATAATAATCACTCAGAGTTTCTCATAATAATAATCACTTAGAATTTCAAAAAAATTGTCATTCTTATTGCTTTCGAATTTCAAACACTGAATTGTTCTACATTTACACTTCACCCCCTCCTTTTTTTTTCCAATATAAATAAAGCATCAATCCCAGTTCTATATCATTCTTCCACAATGTCGAGTGCTGATTCCACCACCGAACCGATGAGTGTACCAGAGTGTTCTATGACGAGTACAGGCCCCATCCAGGTACATGGAATAGATTCAACGTTCGATCATTTCAGTACAAATTTTGCACAAATGCTGCAACGTATCTATGATCTACCTGATGATTTCCCGGCACGTATGGAAGAAGGTATGCAAGAGGAAGTAGAGGCAGAGTTAGAGATGGATGTCAATGAGTTAGACGATCTAGAGGATAACGAGCTAGATAATTATGCTAATGATGATTCCATTAGTATATCGTCTGATTCAGATGATTATGAGGATGACATCATCAGTATATCATCAGATACAGATGATGATACAATCATCATTGTTTCTGATGATGATGAGGAGCGTTAGTCCATACCATTGCATGGATTAATAAAAAAAACAGCCCTTTTCAGGGCTACAATTGAAGACTGAAACAATAAAAAAAAATAGCTCTTTTCAGAGCTATCATTATACTTTCAAACAGAAACAGGTTCATACCATTGTTAACATTATAGTCTCAAACAAAATGTATGTATGTAAAAGTATTCATCATTATATGCATACAATGATTGACAAAATGCCAACTTCAACTTTCATTTAAAGTAGTACTCATCATATGCATAGATATTCAATGACTATCAAATTCCAAATATCGACTTTTCAGTCAAAGTAGTAATTTATTTGTCATATAATGTATAGATATTCAAAGACTAACAAATTACTTAGACTTTTATTAGTCAAAGTATTCATTTGTCATATAATCTATGAATACTAATACAACTAACTACTGTTTGTGTGAATAATGTAGCCCTGAAAAGGGCTGTTGTTTTTTTTTGACCAGTAGGTCCACGGTTATTGTGCCACAGGTTGGACATTATTACATATAATACATGTAGATACTCGGGTGAAGTTTGTTAGTGGCCTCTCGCAAGCTTCACACCAATTCTGTCCCATTTCCATAATTGAGACAGTGTTGTGGGTGTTGACATGGGCATACCACCCTCCATTATTGTTTCTATGCGAATAAAACCGAAAGCAGCACCAACATAGTTTTTTGTTCTCTCCATCTATTGTGCTGATCAATACGTATGCATCCATTGCACAATACAAATCCAAGGGATCTTCCAGTGTCTCACTGACATTGAGCGTTCGCATACCGATCCTCAAAGCACCATCGCCTTCAGTTGTGTCAGCTTCTATCCCTTCATCATCTCCTTCTTCATCCATGACCCTCTCAAACTCCATCACGTCATCATCTTCGTCGCTTTGGTTGGCCTCGTTTTCAACTTCGTCTATCTCATCTTCATCGACTCCAACATCTTCTGCTTCAACTATCACTTCCTCTAGCGGAACATTGACATCCTCATCATCTGATTCGTCTATCCAATTGTTTTCATCAACAGCAGATATTCTATTTAATGCAGCATTTATTTTTGCAGAATTCATCTTGTTGTTGTTTGCTCACAGTTGTAGAGAGTGAATGAATGAACTCTAGGTTTGCAAGTCGACTTATATAGGAGGTGATGCGACTCCCACTTGACTCGTTTAGATTGGAATAGTAGGAGAAGTTATCCCACTATACTTTCACATGATGTTGATTTGTATAAATAGAGATCGTAGGTGTAGGAGAGAGCATTCAGAGTTTCTGTAAGTCATCTCTTAATATTTCTAATCGAATTAGTAAAATGCCGTTTCCAAAAGAGTGGAATGAAAAACCAAAAGTGTGTGTCTACCCAATGATGATTGCAGGGGCTATTGTGTGCTACTTTTGTCAAATAAGTAGAAGTATATGTCATAATTACTGTAGTAATTATATGTGAAGTCGATTATTAATTTGACCTAATCATGACTAGTTAATATCATATCATCCATTTCGATCTGTGCCTTAAGTATCCCTTCTTATTCCAATCGATTTTGTCTGATAGTCGCCATCTATCACAAAAAATAATACTTGCGGTTATTGAGGTCAAACCTATATACTTTAGTGCTACTAACTGTCAATCCAGTTATATATGTGTGAAATATTTGGCTGTATACTGTCATTGTTGGGTGAACGTTTGCTGTTGGAATAAGTTGACCAGATGAGATATGGATATGAGTATGCAATCAGATATATTTCGGTTTTGTGTGTGAACGATTTAGTTGTGAATACAATTCTAATGTACACCTGTAGAAGTACTTGGGATATGTGAGAAGGTTCAACTCTAAAAGAACATCCATTTTTTCAATGTTGGTGTTTGACGCACGAGCAACAACTATTTGAGGAATAGAGTCAAAGAACGTCCACATCCACAGAGACATATTTAACATTTTATTATATTTTTATTATCGTTATTGTCCTCTATTATTAATAAATATATATATATATATTTTGAATTTATTTGTATTATTTTCTAACATTTAAAAATACATGCATGCAACACAAATTTTCCTCTTGAATGACAAAGATTGTTACATGCGTGAATAGTTTAGTGAGAGAGCGCATGTGCCATTGATGAAAGAGCGCATGCGCTAGTTTATTTTCTTCTATAAATGGTGAGGTCCAGTAACTCATCACCTTTCCTATCCACATTCTATTGCTATCACATATCATTCCTCAGACCTTAATAATCATGAGCTCTATGCCGCTATTGATTGCTGAAGATGGTTCACCACTTATTGATATCGATCAGACTGATTTTGAAAATATTCCAGTATTACATTTATCCAGTCAAGATTCGATAAATGATTTTGATATTAACGACTTCGTTAACTTTGCAATGTGCAAGTGCCAGAACCAAATGAGCAAATTATTATTGAAATCCGATCGTTTCGCAATTATCATCACTCAAACACTTCTTCATCTACCCTTCCTCTTGGTGTTGATAAGAAATCAAGAACAATCAAGAGGAAGGTTACTAAGGCATCTTCATCGATTGTCACTGACTTTAAAGAAAAGAAAGAATCCAAAAGTGTTGTGCGACAGAAAAAACCCGCAACGAAAAGTGACAGATCGAAGAGGAAGCCAAAAGGTACTCTAAAGAAATGAAGAGTGATTTGAAAGCTGAACCGCTATCTTCTTTCAGTCCCCTCCATCGGTTTGGGGAAATGAAAAGGAAAGCGAAATACCGTCTTGTAAAGGCACAGATGACTATTGCTGAACTTGAAAAGAGTGAGCGAGCTATTAATGCTAATAATGAAACTCTTGAAGCATTAGATGCCAAGATTGCATTAGCGAAGGTTGAATTGGCTAGAATGTCTAAAGATGCTGATGAACTCCGTTCAAAAATAGTAAAGATAAGCAATTCCATCAACGTTCGAGAATGCAAGCTCAGGCTGAGCTTGAGCAGTCGACTAAGCTTTATGAGACGGCATTATCAGTGAGAGATAATTGGCAAAAGGGTTGGATACTGCATTTCAAAGTGACGGCGATTAGTTTTGGGAATGATAATGTGTTTTTCAATATCGTGAGTTGAAAAATATAAGCGGGAATGGAGTATACAATTAATTTGGTTGGTATACACAGACCATTGCGAATGGCTGGGGCAATGTTTACCGCTGCAATATTTTTCAATTCACATACTTATAATTGAAATGAAAACAATAATGAACTTTAATATTACTTTATTCATAAAAGTCACTATTAGATACATAAACCATATTGATTCATCAATCCAAGAATTTTGTTCGCTAGGAAGACCTAACCACTTTACATATACTTTATTTTTTCTTCTCTTCAACACCTTCTCAATTCAGATATACGTCAGGATTCTCGGTTCGTAAATAACTCTTCTTCGTAAAAACATCCTCTAATCGCTGTTCATTCATATCTTCAAGATTATAAGTCGTTGGGATGGTTTTATTAATTTTAACAATCTTGAATAGCTCCGTGGTAAAATTCGCAGTGTAAGACTTTTCAAAAATATTTTTGTATTTACTTATACGTACAATATCATTCAATTGGAATTTGGGTTTACTTTGTCTTCCTCCAATTCCATTGATACCCTTGAATTTCAATTTTGTTGTTGAATCAACATTGATGGGTGCCATACCTATTGTACGATGAACTTTATTATTATATCTACTAGTTATAATTGGAAGAATATCAAGCCATTTGTGGTGACCTCTCATCGAAAATTCCTTGTAGAGCCATGCCTTTATTGTACGAATCACTCTTCTGCTATAGCTGCCTTCTTTGTGCTGAATGTTGAATAATGATTGATATTATATTCTCGCATGAGAGATGAGAAGCTTCTATTAAAAAATTCTTTCCCTTGATCGCTTTGTATATGTTTAGGGGAAAATTGGCTTTCTTCAGTACATATTTCATTGCATTAGTTATTGTACTACCTGTTTTATCTTTAACTGGCACAGTCCATAGATATTTTGAGTAACAATCAATTACTACAAGTATATATCGGTATCCTTCATTACTTTTTGCATAAGGTTGTAGTTCAGCTAGATCTATTTTTGCCATAGATCTGCAAAACCTTTGATGGTAGTTATTCTTCTACGAAAATTACGTCTTGCAGGTCTATGTAATTCATTAACAACTTGTCGTTTGATATCACTTACTTCATTAGTCATTCTATTTCAATATGATTAAAGAGAAAAAAAGTGATAATGTTACTGCATTGAATGATGATGTGACAGTGATCATTACTTGTGGATATATATTAATATATTATACCTTCTTCACGTAATTCTTCAATTATTGAAATTATTTCATTATCATGTCCGGTATGTCCAGCTGACTTTGATGCTACCAATAGTCGTAGGCGAGCAACTAACTCTTTCTTCGGTGAATTCCAGTACACATAATTCGCAGGTTTAGAATTATATGTTTTTCTCCATTTTCACTCGTTTGAGTGCTCCACCAATTTTTACTTCTACTCCTAATTGGATATTGTCGTGAGTCTAATAGTGGTTTGATGACTTCACGAAATTTTTAGAATTTGTATTTTTAAAACCATTCTTCAGATGATATTGTTTATATGGAGCATTCGTTATTTTCAATATTTTGGAATATACTTGACGAGTTTCTTCATTATCAACATCTTGTGGATCTTCAAAAAGATCATATCATATAATTCTGGACTACCTGCTGCGCATTCATATTTTTTCACTTTATTAGCATCCCAAAATGAAATGTTTCCATCTTTGAAATGTACCACTAGACTTCCCATTTTCAGCTTTTGTGTAATTGGATCCATACGTACGCCAAATGTTCCATCATATGCTGGATTTCTAGATTTTACATTATTCAAATGTTTCATCAAAACATCTTCACCACTTTCATTCATAAACAGGTGAGATGTCAGGATCCGAGGAATCGATGTGGGACGATGATGTGTTTCGAATAGAGTTGTTCTCATATCGTCTTGAAGTGTGCTCGTGTCACTATTCACAGATGATACACCATCAAAAGATTGTTTTCTTCCTATTGGAGTACTCATGGGATAATTTGAAGTAGATTGAACAGATCCACGATTTGGTGATAACACTGCTGATTTAGAAGTAGCGTTTGATGATAAAACATTCAATGGTTTCATTATGGGCTCATACAATCTTTCTTTCAAGTGTCGAACGATTTTCAATATTATCATTCTTGATAGAGTTGAATTTCTGTCTGACAGCTTCTGTTGTCTCTACTAGTTGACGTTTCAAATTCATTTCATTGTTTTTATTTCAGAATCGTTTTTTTGTATTCATAATGCCCTTTTTAAATTATAGCTCAATTCGTTGATGAAGTGACCTCTACAATATTCAGTGATCGAATAAGTTTCAAAAACAAGATCATGGGTATATAAAACTATCGAATCCTTTGCGATATCTACCTTCATCTATTTTTTCTATCCTTATCAATTACTAGAAATCCATATTGATCCTCCCAGCATTTAACACACATCAATTGGAATTGTTTGAATGTTACATCGGTGAAACATGATCTGAAAAAATGTGATGTAAATTCGTCTCATCTTGTTTGAACATTATAATGAAATTGGTATTGTCACGCACTAACTGTTTGGGTACCCGTGAATATGTCTGTGCTAGATAAAAACAATCAACATCCTTATGACGTCCCATACAGAAATATGATCTAATAATATCTTGCTTTTCACATATCACATCATCGAAAATGAAAACAGAATTAGGCTTAGCGTCGGAGGGTTCCACTATTTCTGCATTATTGCTGAATGTATAAAACCTAATCCTTTTATAGGTTCCAAAACACTTCGCAAGTACTGATATTTAGGTTGATTGAGTGACTTCGAATAGAGATACACATTTCTAAATCTCAATCCTTGTGGATGTGTTAATAGTGATATCATTGCATTCGTCTTTCCACAATTTGAAGGTCCTATAATGAGTCCTCGAACTGATGATGGAAGTAGTGGACCATGTCTGAATACTCTTTGTCCATTCAATCCACACCCAAATTTCTCATCTAGATTATCTACAGCAAACTTTTCTTTCTGTTTTACAATGCGCATCGTGCCGTGGTTGGAGACTATATAAATGTTATTAGCTTATTCATTTCAATGTGTACCATCAAACGATACGGACGTATTGAAAGTGATCGTAAAATTAAAAGAGGTTGTGGTTTTGTTAATGATTTAATAAACAAACTTCCTTTCGAATTACATCTACCTGGAGGATATCAATACTGTGGACCGGGTACAAAATTGAAACAACGTTTAGCTCGTAACGATCCTGGAATCAATAAATTAGATATTGAATGCAAAAAACACGATATTCAATATTCTAAGCATCCATCTGATCTTGCAGCAAGACATTTAGCCGACAAAGAACTTGAATACAGCGCTTGGGATAGGGTAAAATCAAAGGACGCGAGTATTGGAGAAAGAGCAGCTGCATTACTTGTCACCAACATTATGAAAGCGAAAAAGACATATGGGCATGGGTTGTAGTACCATAAGAAAAAATGTAAGAGGAAACAATCGAAGAAAAATAATATTAAAAAAGTTGCATTTGGTGCTGGGATAGTCCATAAAGTGTGCGAAATGTATTGAAGAAAGCTGGTGGGAATCAATTTGTGACGAGTAATAGCAAAAAAAGCTATCACTGTGGCATTGCAGGCGGCACGTAAATACCTTAAAGCTGCCGGTGGAAAGAAGAAAATCCGCACACACACGCATAATTCCTGTTCCCAAGATCGGTGGACTTTTACCATTGATACCAATTTTTGCTGGACTATCCGCACTAGGAAGTTTGGCGGGAGCCGCTGCTGGTATTACCAAGGCCGTGAATTCGGCAAAAGCCAGCAGAGCGGCTTTAATGGAAGCCAATCGTCACAATAAAACCATGGAGGCTGTAGCATTAGGCAAACGCGGAAGTGGAATATATCTCAAACCCATACCGTAAAGGTTTAGGACTATATTTAAAAACCATACAAAGCCCCAAACAAAACAAAAAACTGATTGAACCCCTACCTCAGAGGCCTCTTACTGATCTCGATCTCAGTTATTATGCACAAAAAATGAAAATTCCACATTTTCGTGGTGTTTTTATGCGTGATAGATTACCATCTTCAGGTCCAAAACAAAACGAGACAGCTATTGTTAATTAGATGGAATAAGTGGACCAGGAACACATTGGGTGGCATATAAAAAAATGTGGGAAAGAAGTCACATATTTCGATAGTTTTGGAGATCTACCCCCACCATTGGAATTGACTCGATTCTTTCGAAAATGTCGAATGTAAAAATCAAATATAACTATGATCGACAACAGAAATTTAATACAGTTCTCTGTGGTCACTTGTGCTTGCAGTTTCTCTCTAAATAATTTTCCAAATAAAAATGGATTCAACACCAAAACTGGATCGGGAGGCTATCAAGGGAATGGGGTTTTCACTTAGAATGTTTTCAAAATATGGTACCTTGAAAAAAATGGATAAAGTGATGCTTGCAAATATGCCTAAGAAAGTGATACTTGCATGTGTTGCACATGAGATTGCATATGTTTGGGAAAAGTTGCCTAAGCATCTGCAAGATGACATCGATATAATGAAACATAGATATTGTTTATGAGCACCACCACGATCAAAATTCAGATTCGGATGTTAATGATGGTCCTATACCTCGAAAATCTATGTGTTGTATTTGTAATATAGAGGATGTGAATATTGGTATCAATAAAAATGATACTTATTACAATACAACACCTTCCAAAAAGTGTAAATTGTCTCAAATGTGCTGTTGCTGTGTACAATAATAAATTGAAATGTGTTTCAAAATATTCATCAGTCATGTCACGAAAGTTCGAGCTACAAGCTGTCGGGACAAGTGTCTTGAGTGCGGATTTTTTTCCACCAATTGAATTGGATAGGAACAGTCGTTATGGATTAGGACTTTTGGGATTCTATGGATGCAATACAATCAATAATATAACTGAAGCTAATAACTTAGTTAGTTTTAGAATCAGTAATGACAACTCATCGATACCCCAAAAGTTGACAATTGAAATTCCATGTGGTGCTTACGAAATAGAAGAGATCAATGCCGTCATACAGAAACATATCATGTTCAGATTGTTTCATGATAAAAAACCAAATGATGTCGTTGCAGATGATATTTTCTCTCTATCTACACGCCAATAATAATACATTCAAATGTGAAATGCGATCCAAATATGAAATTGATCTGACACATCCAAATTCTATAGCAAAATGATGGGGTTCGCTCATGGAATATTTCCACCAAATCAGATACATGAATCATCATTACCAATAAACATTACAACTGTGAGACTTATCCGCTTAGATTGCAATATAATATCAGGTTCATATATAAATGGTGAAGAATCTCACATTCTTTTCTCATTCGATATTGATGTTGAACCTGGCTACAATCTTACTAAAGAACCACACAGTATTATATATATGCCTGTCAGTCCAGAAGGTCGTCAATTGATTCACAACATTACAGTGCGTATTTTGGATGAAAAAAATAACCTTATCGATTTTGGAAGTGAAGAAGAGATTTTCATTATTTTGGAATTGAAGAAAATCGAATAACTGTTGTTATGGGTTTCATTTACAATAGACAAAATCGCATTGAACAATCCCAAACGAGTTGCACTATCAAAAAGAAAGGTGTGCATAAAAAGAAAAGTGTGCATAAAAAGAAGCTCATTCCACAAGTGTATGCTAAACAGTTAGCACATAACGCTCTGTCTGTGAGTGATCTTAAATTTTTGAAATCGATTGGATTGAAAGTGAGAAAATAACAATGGTGCTCGAAACAAACAGTGAAAAGTTGAATATATTCAATGAACCAGTGCTCGATCATTCTCTCATAAGTTTACATGAGCACACATATAAGCCCTATGGATCACCGCTATTCAGGAATTCGGATGAAATCAGAATTGCAATCAATAATCAAGATGTTATACTAGATATTGCCGACAGCTTCATTTACATAGAAGGTAAATTCACCCCCAAAGATGTAGCGAAAACATGCTATCTCTCGAATAATGCAATTGCATTTCTCTTTGACGAAATTCGTTATGAAATGTGGTGAACAAGTGGCTGTTGTTAGAAAACCTGGGATAACATCTACAATGAAAACCATGATATCATTTGGACAATCTCATGCTAACACATTATTGACATCTGGTTGGGGACTTTACACATTGAAGCAAGATATCTTGGATACAAACAGTCATGTTTTTAGTGGAAAACTACCACTGAAATATTTGATGGGTTTTGCTGAAGATTACAACAAAAGTATCTTGAATGCCAAACAGGAATTGATTTTGATTATCGCTCGATCATTCAAAAACTCGTATATAGGTGAGGTTGATGCTGATTTGAAATAAATAAAATCGAATGGAAAATAAGACATATTGTACCAGATGATAAACACAAGCTAAAACTTTTGAGTAGAATAAACAAAAGCGGTCTGAATGCCAAAATCAAGTTGCGTATCGTATGTGGGACCTCTATGAACTACCATCATTACGTGGGACTTCTTCAGACATATGGGCCATCAAAACAACTAATGCATTGGAAACTCCTCGTTTTGTCATCATCGCATTCCAAAGTACTACCACATCTGAAGATAGAACACAGGATATTACAAAATTCACAACTGCTGATATCAATAGTATTCGAGTATACTTGAATTCTGAAGTTTATTTATCCATATGAGCGTTGGAATTTGAATTTCGATAAAAAAACTTGATGCTCCTGCTTATTATGCTTTGAGAGTTTCCAGCGAAGTTATTATGATAAAGATATGAGTGAACCTCTGATGGACATTGGGCAATTTAGAGAGAATCCACTATTCGTCATCGATTGTTCCCATCAACCGAATGCAACAAAATCATCAACTATTGATATAAAGATTGAGTTTGAGACGAGGAAGACCAAGTTTCCAGACAACACTAAAGTATATGCATTAATTTTGCATGATACAGTTTTAACATACAATGCATTGGATGGTTCAGTTCATAGCAGATATTGACACTTTTTTTCACTCTATCATATACTGTTTTATGATCTTTTTTATTTGTAACTGACTTATATCATGTATTGTATTTTATATCATATTTATTGTTTTGTAATCATTTTCTATTGTATTTCATGAAATTAAATAAATAAAACATGAAAATAATTCAAAGTTTTTTATTTGACATTATTTATGATTTACAGGAACATACAGACTATCTAAAATAACTTCTTCCTCATAATCATCATTTTTCGCGCCCATCTTCAATTTCCTCTCGATTTTCATCATTCAATTCAAAGTGATGAATAATCCATTCTGGCAAGTATGGTTGGAGGCTATACAGGAATCTTCTTAGGTTCAGTTCAATCATAACCTCACAAAGTTGCCACAATTCCAATTCATTATCCAAAAATTTGTTACAAACTTCTGCACCACTCCAATACTTCTCAGCATCACGAAGGCATAATTCGATTTGTTTTTCATCATAGCATACACTCATATCATAATTGCTTGCATGTTCGCTCCATCACCCAACACCTTCAATTTAGACGACAAATGTTGAACCGATGATTTGAGATCTACAACATCGACCCAATCTTGACTTGCGTACTGCATCCACATCTTTAAATGGTGGAACTGAAATCGAATAAAAAAAAAACAATAAGCAACCTCCAATTTTTCAGTGATATAATACTCACATTCCCATTTTAATTGTAGTTACAAAGTGGTGTATTCAACTAAGTTAGTAATGTTTATATTTCCATATAATTATCATCTAATATATGAATATTAATAAAACAATAAGAAATTCATTATAATTACTATTATATTTCAATCATATTGAATTTGACTAGAGTTAGCGTTTTCACACCAAAAAACTTTGTAAGCTATGACCTAAAGAAATTCGCTATAAATTATTACAATTATTATTCAATCATATTGAATTTAACTAGAGATCGCGTTTTCATGCCAGCAAAACTTTGTTGGCTCTGTCCTAAATACACCATCGTATATTTACCACCTGATGAGTTGATACAAGATATATCGTCATCACTGAATTGCAACGAAATACGTTTTGGTAGCCATGTTTTAAATAATTTATCATTGCTCACATCTTGCAAAGTTAATAAAATTGATTTACCAAATGGTGTAAAATAAGTTGACATATTTTTAATTATGTACACTTCATCAATTGGCAATGATGATAAGGCCTTTTGCTCTAGTATTTCAACCTCCTGTACAATCAAATTATTAATTTTATTCAAGTCTACTTTTGAAACGGACATGATGATAATATATATGAAAATATAAACAATTTCCAACAGACAAATACACTCACCGTCTTCCTTCTATTACGAACTGAATAACACTCTACCAATTGCTAACTGCTGCAGATATATTCGTCTACTGATTTCATAGTGTGCCAGGCATTTCTTTTATATTAAACAGTGCGAGTCACCCCCACCATGAAACCGTGAAAGGTTCCAGATTGCTAGTTGCTATCCACTAGAGATGCCTGACGTCACAGCCAAGCCCATCTCCCAATTTGATGCGATAACAGTTGCCGGCACGAGCAAGCAGTGATCGTTGCGCTCTCGGAGAGGGCAGACGTTTGCACAGTACCTCGCCCGCCTGCGTGTCACCATCAATAGCGAGGGTAGGGTGATGCGTTACGTCACATCATTCACTGCTTCGAGAGCGATAGCCGAACAAGCAATTGTCGTTGCGCTCTCGGAGAAGACAGACGTTAGCACAGTCCTCGCCCCATCCTGCGTGTCACCATTGATGGCGAGTCTGGGGCGTTTACTCACATCCTTCACTACATCGAGGGAGGTGAGAGCAGACCGATGAATACGCATTACTCTGCCACACGTCGTGGAGTGAACATGGTCGCTCTCTAGCCGTGAACGGTTATTGCTGTGACGTCACTCCACTACTAACTTGGTGCCCTCACACCGATGGAGCATTCATTACTTGGAGGATCTTCGG